>NC_056739.1:970532053-970537053 GCF_019279795.1 Protopterus annectens
TGAGGAACCCACAGGCTGAGATAGAAAAGACAACACTGAATCATGAGATTTTCTTGTTGCAACTTTTCTAGCCTCCTGTAATACTGGTAGCACATCCTCTGATTAAAGTGCCTAAGTGGAATCAAAATCCTTTCAAATAAATGGTTAAGCTCAAGGTCTGAAGATCTGGATTAATTAAACAGCCCTTGTGCTGGGTGAGCAGGTACATCCTGTAAGGTAACTTGTGATGACTGCTACTGGCCAGGGGAAAGATTGGGGTGGGGGACAGTGCTGTCAGAGTCAAAAGGGAGTCAAACAGCTTGTCCTCCTTGATTTTGATAAGGACTCTGGGAATCAGAGGTAACGGAAGAAATGCATAAAGAAATGTTCCCTTCCATGAGAAGGGCATGGCATCCATCTTCCATGCTTCTGGGAATAGTACTCTGGGTTGCATGCTCTAAGTGGTGGCAAAGAGATATATTTGCAGAGTACCTCACTGATGGACAATGCCCAGGAAGCGGAGTCCTAAATGTCTTGAGATACCACTTAATCTTCCTCATGAGTCGTCTGGCAAAGGCCATCATAGGAATTATCAATGCCTTTTAACCAGGGTCCTCAATCTCTATTGCTGGGGTTCACACTAACAGGTAGAAGGGACAGAAGATAATCTGTCAATAGCTGGACTTCGTCTGGAGGAAGGAAAGCAGTCATTATCAAAGTATTAAGCTTGTACCCAAGGAAACCTGTCCCAGAATGGGGTCAAAAGAGACTTCTTGAAATTTAAAGTGAACCCTATAAGGTATCAAAGGTCTGTTGTGAAATGAAAACATTTTTGGTAAATCTGCTTTGAATCAAGAGATTATACAGACAAAGGAAAAATCTGAATCCCTTAAAGACTTCAAAAGGGAATAACAGAAGCTACGTACTTTGTGAACACCCTTAGAGCAATAGAAAGACCAAAGGGTAAGACAGAAAACTGAAAATGAAATAGTAATACACAAAATGTTAAGGATTTCTTGCAGTGTGGGTTAATATTCTAGTAACCATCATTTATATCCAAAATACAAGAAAAGCCAAATGAAGGATCTTTGGAAACCAGGACTGGAGTCTCAATATTTTAAAAAATCGGAACCTTTAGAAAGGTGGTGAGAAAGAACAGATCCAAAATGGGTCTCAAATTTCTCTCCTTCCATGGAACCAGAACAGTCTGCAATAAAACCCTCTTCTCAGCCGGTGAGGAGGAACCAATTCTATCACTCCCAAAGAGAACAGTTCCTGAAGGACTGGGATGATTAAGGGGACCCGGTTTCGTGGAAACTTGGGGACAACTGAATGAATGAAAGGAACAATCCAACAAAATATGTAACCTTTTTGAACGATGGACAGGATCCATTTACCTGTTGTTACAAATTGCCATGTAGGAAGAGATGGGTATATTTTCCTGAAAAGTGAATCAGGTGGCGACTGAGGTGGGGAAGGGGGAGAAAAAGGAGAATAGTCATAAGGAGGCTAGCTTGTCAGGAAAGGCAGGCGTAGACCCTTTAATTTCCTGTTAGGATTTATACTGGACCTTCTTTTTAGATTACTTTTTCCCTTTTTTGGCTAGATCTCTGATCTTTACAAAAAAGGGCAAGCCTGGGAAGTGTAATTCCTCTGAAACTTTTGGACAGGAGAAAAAATTGCTTGAAATCCTGCATCACCTTGCCTCTCTCCTATACACTTTTGAAAAGACCTGCAGGAAAAGGTTGAAAATGGTGGTGTTTGTCCAGAATGGAGTCCAGAAGTTTGGACTTAACACCCTCTGGTAAAGAATGGAATTTCTTAGTAAAGAAACAGTAGCAGTTGCCATTGATTATAGTAAATCAGACAAAACTTTGGTCAAGTCCCCCAAAACATACAAAGAGTTTCCTAATCATATGAGTCTGACAGTTTATGGCACAAAATGATAAAGTGGCAGATATATATGCCTTTTTGCCTCACCTATCTACAATTTTTCTATCTTTACCACTGGGACAGAGCATTGGAAGAGAGAATCTGCTTAGTAAACTTATCAGAGGTCAAGGAAATTAAAGCAGAAACAGAAGAAGGATTTTTATATAAATACTTATGGGAGTCTAGAACCTTATAAAATCTGTCAGGTTTTTAGGGGCATGGGATTTGGATTATGTATTAAGGGAAACAGTAGTAAGGATATCCTGTAAGGTCTCCAAAGCAAGAGAAATAGCAAAAGGTTTACGAACTCCCATATACAAGAAATCATAGCATCTCTTTTCCACATCTTGCCTGCTCGCCCACTGAAAATGCAGCATCATTTTTAGAGCTATTATCTAGAAATGACAATTCTTCCAAAACAGAATCTGGAGACAAAGTGCCTTCCTCATTAAATTCATAACAAATAGGGAAATGAATCTGTGAGGAATATGCCAAAGAATCTGCACCAGACTCAATCATCATTCACAGAAAAGGAATATCTTTACCGCTTAAGAGGAGAAAAAGTAACAAAAGCAGAGGAAAAGAACTGGGGGGGGGGGGGTAGACTTGAGAGATATAATGTCTAAAAAGCCCCTGGGAAAATCATACTACTCCTGTGGACCTTTTGTATGCTACAGAGAGGCAGAAGTATTTTGGTTTTCTGCTTCTTTTTGGCAGGGGCAACTACTCACAGAAAACATTGTGGTGCCAAGTCCTGACATATCTCAATCATACAGCAACATATTTCACCTCAAACAAAGAATAACTGAAGTATCACATTTGTGAAAAATGGCTTTACAAGAAAAAACAGCTCGGAAAGATTGGACTTTTGTTTACTTTGTTGAAGTTCTGGGGGGAACGAAAAATATGCACCCCATTTCATGTCATTAAAGTATGAAAGGACACTGAAATAAAAAAGTAACAAAGTAAAACAATTTTGTTCTTTACAATATTCGGATAAAAGATTTCATAATTAAAACCACATGTTATATGGTAAAGCATTTTCAGCGATTGTTTATGATAAAAATACTAAAGAAAACAAGTACGGATTTACTTTTAAAAATATAGGCACTACAATGTAAAAAGAGAAGCAAGGCTGGTCAAAAGCATGCTGAAGTTAATAAGCTGTAATCTTAGGCTACTCTTGTGGACGATGGGTTGTAAAAATGCACGGATTATAATGTTTTATATACACACACACACACACACACACACACACATATATATATATATATATATAATTAATATACACACACACACATATATATGTTGTTGTGTCTTTTGGCTTTTCCCGGTTAGGGGTCGCCACAGAGGAACTCCGGTCCACTAATGATTGGCAGTAGATTTTTACATGCTGAGTTGCCAGCTCTGACGCACAACCTTCAACGAAGGTACGCCCATTCACACATGTCTCCACACAGACAATGCTCTAGCTGAAAATCGAACAGGACAACGTCATACTGTGAGGCGACAATGCTACCGCAGCACCACCGCCGCAGTTACATACACACACACATACATATATATATATATATATATATATATTGAGAAAAGTAGAATGAAGTATCCACCAAGCACAAATAAATCGATGCTCAAAGGAAAAAATGCTTTAATAAGCACTGTAAAAAACACTCCAATACAAAGACCGGGTCTAGAAATACAAAAGCAATAACGTATCCACTATCACGCTGGCCGCCAACTTCATCAGTTAAACATCCATCTTTGAAAGTTAAATGCTTTTATATGTTTTTCAAATTACATCACAGTACTGAAAGCCAATCATGTTGGACCATTTACTAAGGTTAATTGTTGGAACTGATTGGTTCATACAGTCTTCACAAGCCAAGGTTAAAACCACATCTCTGAATAAAATAAATCCACACTTTAATTACAATAATAATTTAAAATCATCTTTAAAAGTTGATTAAAAACATTATTTTGTAACACCATTTAAAATAATTTAAAATGCTTTCTACATTAAATGTGAATGAAGCATGTGAATCTGGGTTTAAAAATGACACCATCTTGTGGCCATAGTGTATAATTACAACTGAACCAACAGCTGGTAATATAAAATCCTGAGAAGGGTATGTTTCTTGTAATTCGCAACAAAAGAACATAACAAAAAAGTTTTTGAACATTGTTTTAGCTCTTTGTATTAGAGTTTTGCAGCTCTCAACTTCAATACTGGAGCTAATGATACCATGTCATTCAGCCCTAAGTTACGGTTAGCATCTAAAAAAAGTTGCCAATACAGTTCCTTGTATTCAATAAGTGTTTCCGACATCCCACCTCTTGGGTTAGTGGGGACAACTTCAAGTATAAAAAAAGAATAACCTGATGTGTTACATTTGGCTGAATGCTTGCTAAGTGCGTTTTTCTCATTCATCACCTTGACATCGTATAAGTGCTCATATATTCTCTGTCTGAGCTTTCTTCGCACTTCCCTACGAGAAGGAGGGACATTTTTACAAACAGCCAGATATATGATGCCTTTGGTGTCACAGTTAGCAAATGTATTCAATTGCAAGGTCATATTTCTTGCTTCTAAACAAATTGTGTCACCACAATGCAAATGTGTGCAGTATTTACATCTCCCACATTTGTATAATCCTTTCTTGGTTCTATTGCTACTGTTCTGTGTGTTGACATTTGTCCTTCCTTCCAAGTAGTTTTTGATGCTCTTCCCTTTCCGATAGACATGGGACAACTCTTTATCGAAAATATGTTCAAGGTCTGAAAATTTCAAAAACTATGCCATTCCCTTGAAAAAATGTTCCTAACAAAGGCTGATTGTTCATTGAAGGTTGTAATTAACCCTGTTTCTTTTGCCCCAAAATTACTTGCTTGTCCTTTATTGTGGGTTAATTGTTCTTCTTCACCTAAAATAGGTGCAAATACATCTGTTCTTTTGTGTTGACTTCTTCTAGTATTTTGTTGAACATTTCCAAAGGATACCCTCTCTGGGTAAAAAGGCCCCTTAAGAAGTTGGTTTCTTCAGAGAAGACTTTGTTGTCTGAAGTCATTCTGCTAGATCTGACCAATTGACC
>NC_056739.1:970542053-970558685 GCF_019279795.1 Protopterus annectens
GATTCTTTTAGTGACGTATTGCTGCGGCCTTTTCAGTTGTTGCAGACGTCTTGAGAGGTCTATACCAAATGGGGCGTTGTATTCTATAATGGGTCTAATAACGGATGAGTACAGTGGGACAATGACCTCCTTTTTTCTGGATGAAAAGCCCTTAGTGATGAGGTGTGCCACATAGATTTCCTGACTGTTGTGGCGATGTGGTTATCGAAGGTGAGACCACTGTCCACTTGTGTCCCTAAGTCTCTTATCACACTTTCGGTGTTTAGTGTACTGCCACCTATGTGGTAATTCACGGGTACGCGTTTTTTCCCCAAAGGGGATAACTATACATTTCTTGGCAATGAGCTTGAGCCCATGGCTCTGGCACCAAGCATCTGTTTCTATAAGGCCCTTTTGTAGAATATCCACATCATTTGGGGATTCAATAATGGCTCCCAGTTTGCAGTCATCTGCGAACTTTGTTAGCAAGAGTCCCTTAGTGTTGGCCTGTACTTCAAGAGAAGTAGATGCCAAACAAGAGCGGTCCCAGGACTGAACCCTGAGGTACTCCACTTGTCTGCAGCTTGATGACTACAGATGCAGACAATATATCTCAAGAGTTCTGGGCATTGCTTGCTGACAGAATCATAAAATTAAAAGTTACAAGCACAAGCAGCTTAGTTAAAATAAAGTCTGAAATTATTGGAAATGAATAAGATACAGCAGCTTTCGCCCAAAATAGCTTAATGCAAAATCGTACCGACGCTTAATAGTGCGTTGGTTAAATCTAGCACAAAACCGACAACTAGAAACGTCGCGGTCAGAGCCTAGGCAAGGAATACAGTAAGAATGAAAGTCCTTATGAGGTATTTGCTTCCCACACGAAATACAATTATTAACTTTTTCTGACATCGGACTGGAGCAAGAAAAAAGTTTCCCCAACGGGGTACTTAGCTTTTAATGACGACTTCGGATCTGAAACTCGAACACGAAAATCTCAGGAGTCAGCCGACCGGCACGTGTGAACTGCTTCTGCTTCAGGCACCGCGTGGCAAGAAAGACTGAAGAAAATGGCGTCGGTTGCATCTTTTATACCCATGACGACCTGACGTTAGGGAAGAAGCGACAGCAACCGACGCAGGACCCAAGACTTTGGAATTCAGGCCAACTGAGGGCAACCTACCAGCAGGATAACCCAAATGTAATAACTGCAACATTGAAACACGAAGAACATCAACTGTATAAACGTCTAACCTGCCAAATATTAGCAGTTTCATGTAATACAAAAACTGAAAAACTAGACAGTTTAAAAAGCTGTCATATACAACAGGTGGGAATAATACATTTTTCTGATAGCAGCTACATAATTTCATATTGTTTTGGAATGTGAATGGTCTTACAGATACAGACAAAAAAAGTAGGAGCACTGAATTATCTTAAGAAATGCACAGTACAAACAGCAATACTACAATACATTTTAAAAGAAGTCAGAATGTGAATTTGATAATGAAAGGATTTCAGGGTGGATATTCAACAGAATATCAGAGACAAAGGAAGTAGACAGTATTTATACTAATTGCTGGAGGAGCTACAACAGTGACAGAAGAGGTAAAAAAAGAAAGCAATGAAAGATTTGTGGTAGTAACGGGATACAGGCAAGGGAGGAGGATCATAGGAAGTTACTAGGCTATTGGCCTTGAGGCCCTTACAAGCCTAGCCAAGAGTTTAGCTCATGTTGAAACAAGTCAGAACTCAAAGCCCCTGTCCAACAGGGACACAGGTGAAATCCCAGGGATGTATTTTCTGTTTCCCATCCAGATATCCAGGTTACACTTGAAAAGGGATAATGAGGTACTTTGCTTGACGTGGAGAGGGAGTCTATTCCACAGATGGGGGAGTCTCTGGAATACAAATCTAAATCTATCCTGCCAACAAGTCCTATTGATGTCACAAACCAGGCTGAGGTCGGCGTGCATGTCACTCAAGTGGAGCTTGCGGACACACAGCAGTCCCATCAAGGCAGGATCTGAGACTGCTATGTATGCCAGACAGAGGTCATCTCTGAGGAGTTTGTATGAAATTGAGTAGAGGGACAGGGCTTTTAGCCTATCAGTATAGGGTAGATGTTTGAGGCATTGGATTCTTCTGGTGAGGAGCCTCTGTGGTCTCGCCAGCTGCTGAATGTATTTTGCAAGGTACATGCCGAAGGGGGTATTGTACTCAATAAATGGCCGCATAAACGAAGAATACAGGGATGTTATGACCTCCTTGTCCCTGGATGAGATACCCTTACTTATGAGGTGTGCCATATAGAAAGTGGTCAAAAGTCAGGTTGTTATCAACCTGAGTGCCCAAATCCCTCACGACTGATTGTGTGCTTAGGACATTGTTACTAATGTGATAATATGTGGGGACGTCACCCTCTCCAAAGGGGATGGTGCTGCATTTTTTAGCATTCAGCTTGAGGCCATGTTTCTGGCACCAGTCATTTGTTTGGGTGAGACCCTCTTGGAGGACGCCCATATCACTTGGGGAATTGATGACTGCACCCAGCTTGCAGTCATCTGCAAACTTGGTCAGCCATAGTGCACTGGTTTTAGCCTGCACCTTAGAGAAATATATCCTGAATAACAGAGGTTCCAAGACCGATCCCTGGGGTACGCCACTTGTTACGGATCTACTGCTTGAGGTGGCTTCTCCTAATTTGATTAGGTGAGTTCCATCTGGTAACATATGGATTGATACCTAGTTGACAGAGTTTTTCTACTAGGACGTAAATCTAGCACCCCACCTAGTTTGGGTTTATACTGTCTTCTGGAAAGAGTTTGTCATTGGTGTTGTAAGTGTCTATGGTTTAAAATGTATTGTTTTTGAAATATAATATAAAACCAAACTAGATATGGGGCTATGCCCACCACACACCCCTAATGTGGGGGGCTGTGCACCCCACACACCCCCAACTATAAATACCAACTCCAGGATCGCACTACAGTGGGAAAAAGGGCATATACCTTTTACCTGCCATACAGTACTATACACAGTGCCAATACTTCACTTCAGTGAAATGAGTTTTCAGTAATTTCAGCTTTCAGCTGACCCATTTACACACATACCTTGTAGAAAAAAATATAACAGATTAGGCATGGTGGAGAGAGTACCTGAACAACTATGGAGGGAAGTTTGAGATATCCCGGAAGTGGCAAAAATAATTCTAAACAGAAAACAGATTAAGAAGGCAAAAGGACTTCTGTGAAGGCATTAGAAGTGGCCATGGAAAGGAGATCTAATGACAGTAGAGATAGGGTACAGCATGTAAAATCTAATGCAGAATTTCACAAATAATAGCAAGATTAGATAAGGAGGGATGTGTAAAGGAATCATGCAAAGAAATGGAAGAAGAAAATAGAATGTGAACAACAACAAATCTGTTCAAAAAGATGAGTTATATTATGGGAAACTTCCAGGTAAGAATGGACATGACAAAAGACAAAAATGGGAGGGACCTGACAGAAACAGAAGATGACAATAGACAAAAATGGGAGGGACCTGACAGAAAAAGAAGATAACAAAAGACCAGAGCAGAACATCGCTGAAGTAAGCTGCTCCACAGACAATATATTAAGTTGTCAAGAAGGACTTCATCATCACTGACAAATACAATGATGTGTCCTCTAACTAATACAATGATGTGTCCTCTAACTACAACCATCTACAAAAAATTATCTGATGACCTGTTCACAGCTATCACTAGATAAAATATATTTGCTCTCCCAAGTAGCCATGACCAAATTAGCATAGCTGTTTGCACTAGACGTGCCCATGGCTACCCCTTCCTTCTGCAAATATAATTTCTGTTCAAACATCATGACATTATTATTCAAAACTAAAGTCATAAGATGGCATATTAAATCAATGTGTGTCCCATCGCCAACTAAATAATCTCTCAACATTTGTACTCCCAAGATCATGATCCAGTTTGGTCATGGCTACTGGGAGAGCAAATATATTTTATCTGGTGATAGCTGTGAACAGATCATTTTTTACAGACATTTCAATGATGACTTCTTTTTATTGAGGAAGGGAAGCATTACTGATTTAGAAATGTTATGTTAGGAAATCAATAAAACCTGCAGCTTTCTGAGATTTGAGGCAAAGTACTCAAATGTGGAGGTTAATTTCCTGGACATTAATATATACAGGAACACAGATGGTTACCTGTCTACCAGAATGTATAGGAAAGACTGCCTTAGAAACCATTTACTTAACAGAAGCAGTATGCACCCTAACCCCATTTTTAAGAATGTGGTGAAGGGTCAAACTTTGAGAGCCTCTTGGTTGACTGCTGAAGATGAAGTGTTTAAGGGAGAGTTAGCAAACCTTAAGAAAAGGTTTTTAGTAAGGGCTATACAGATCCCACCTCTCAAAGTATTTTGTCTAATACTGCTAAGTTGAGGGAAGATGTGGGTAAACCTTATTTTTCTAGTCAAAGAGTTCCACATGACCAAGAGCATCAACAAGAATAAGTTGACTAAGAACTAAGTACGGGTAACCTACTTATTAGAAAGTACTGGCCCGTGCTGACGCAGAATGAAGAGATACATGATATTGTGGGGGATAAACCCAGTTTTCATTTCAAAAATAAGACGTCACTGAAGAGATTTCTGTGTTATCAGAGCAGTGGTAACAGAATGGATCTCATAAATGGCAAGAAAGGTACTTCTCCTTGTTACAGCTGTAACCATTGTAGGTTTATTGATCCCAGTAATAAGTTTGTACACCCTGACTTGGGTTCTGAATTTTCTTTTAATGTTACAGCAGATTGCAATAGCCATGATATAGTTTATTTAGCTATTTGTAATTCCTGCTCGTCCTTCTACACTGGGAAGACTAACAGGAAGCTTAGGTTTAGAATTAGGGAACATTTTCTTAAAATTAGGAATGGTGACCAGACTAACGCTTTAGCTAAGCATGTGTGTAAAACTGATGCATCACATACATTTAGGTTTCTTGCTGTTGAGAAGGTCAAGAACGAGACGGGGTGACATTGTGAATTCCACCAAAACCTCTGAAAGTAGGTGGATTATTTGGTTGAGAGCAGACAAAGGAAGATGGTTAAATGACATGGCACCTTTAAAATCCTTTTTAAAGTGTAGACCACTGTTTAAATGAGATATTGCCTTTTAGATGTTTTTATATGCTTTTTCATATTGTGCTATGTGTTCTTTCAGACTTTCTATACTTAACTGAAAGCAATGGCTTTTTATATATACATATTATAGATATCAGCTTTAATTATAAAGCAGTGATAAATATGTATATATTTTATATTTTTCATTTACACTGTCTCTTTTAGACTTGTTGCTTAATGAATAGGGCAATATGATTGGTGCTGCTGTCTTCTGAATGCTGCTATTTATTGATGGATTGCTAGTTGTATTTTATGTCTGATGAAGTAATGTGTCCACACTACGAAAGAGCTCACTCAATAAACTACTGTTTTTTAGGGTCTATATTATATATTCAAAGTTTCAAAACTTCGAACCTCATATGGTCGACAACATATTAGTGAAGTTTGAAACATCAAAACTATAATAAAACATTTAAAAAAAAAATACCTCAATGGTCTGAGCAGGGGGGCAATCCCCCCTGCACCCCCCCCCACACCCCTACCTAAATATACCAACTCCGAGATCCCACACCAGTGCAGAAAAGGGAAATTTTCCCATTTTTCACCGTATGGAACCGTTGATTTTCACCTTTGAACTTTTTAAAGTTCAATCATATGCTGTCAACCATATGACACTCGAACTTTAAAACGTTCGAATAATTAATAGGGACCCGTTTTTTTTTTTATATAGCTGTTTGGCTGTTGGTTGGTCTGTTGGATGCTTTTGAAGAGTTTATCTACTATAATTCTGAAACGTTGTCTGCCCTTTATACAAGTATAACATAGGAGTTGAACCTATGGCTTAATATGTATGATCCACTCTTTTCATTCATGGGATATGAACTTTTGACTGTACTGTCACTTTGAAAATGTAGCACTGACTTTAAAATTTACAAACTGTAAAGTAGCAAAAATTCCTTTGCCAAATCTGCAACTCTAAACCCCTTATTCTGTGAATTAACTTGACTGTCCTTTCTGGTATACTTCACATAACATAAATGTGTATGGTTATTATTATTTTTTTTTCTAACTGGCCACACCCAATATGTCTTTCAGAGCACTTTAGCTGTGACAGCCGAATGGGAACTTATTTTATCTTTAACCCATAAATCTGCATGTTTCTGTCATAACCAATTTCTTTAAATTCTATATATTTGTACAAACTATTGCATGCACATTGTTACAAATGTCATCTGTGTGCACTACTGTACATTCTATAGCATCCACCTGTACAGCAACTTCAGCCCTACGCAAAATGTCTAAAACAGTTTGTATATACCTAACCTGTGTATCATGTTTCTTGAACAATGGCATGTGTTTTTCATTAAGCTCTGTGAATAATTTCTTATCTTCATTAAAAGCATTCCACTACGAGCAGTAGGTCTGAAACATTTCAGCTGTCTCTACAACCTGTAAACTTTTACCATGACTTAAAAATGACTTTAATTCTCTATGAAAGGCAGAAACTGGCATTACTGACAATTTTGACTTGTCCTGTATAGTTTTTACTGACAATTTCTGTAACACAGTTTCAGAGGTACCTAACCAAGAGAATTACTGGCCTCAAACAGTTGCCCTATGCAGCATGATTGAAAAAGCTAAGACTGTTCTCTGTTGCATACCACTTTCTTAGAGGCGATCTCTGTCTAACGTACAGAGCCATGTCCAACCCAGAATTGCTGAACATGCTCCATCTTGGCAAAACCAAATCTACTCCAGCTACACGCTCTAGGGATATAAACCTCAACACAACAATGAATAGAATATGCTGGAGGGATAGATTCCCTTCGCAGAGACTTCCCTTACTATGGAACAGGGTCCCGATCTACATAAGACAGAGGCCCTCACTATCACTCTTCAAGAGGAACCTTGATGAGTGGATGGGTAACAGAAAGTTCACAACGGGGATCACACCAACAGCACTACTAGATAGGAGCCAAGGGTACTAGCTGCTAGTACAAGGGTCTAGGGAACTACTAAAGGGGCGGTGGATACCGCACAGCGTGGCTGGGCTAATATATGCCTTCGGGCAGATAGCTCAGTACCAACCTATGAACCTATAACATGTTAAACAAAAACAAGGATATCTGTATCCACAGTTAAAACATTTAACTTGAGTTTTATACTGTTGCACATACTGATCAAAACAATGAATGCATTTACACATATAAAACTTTGCACTTCTATTTAAAGCAAACAATGCTATATTACTTTTAACATCAGTACTGGCTTGTTCATACCACTGACATAATAATGTCCAAACTTAATCAGGAGTCTGGTTTAGGTCTACAGCCACAGAATATATGCATTTAACATTTATGTCCTTGCTGGTACCCATGTTATTTCAGAAAGAAGCTTATCATTTTCAGAAATGGCTAACAGGTGACCAATCTGTATTCCAAAACTGCAAACTGGAAACTACCTTCTCTGTTGAAAAGGCTGGCGAATGTCTCAGAGCAGATATGCAAAGACAAAAACTCAGTTTCGCCCACTTGGAAGTTCCTGACACTGCTGAGCTGTACAAGACTGGCTGTATTAAGGTTGGCACCGACAAATTATGAACTAGTGCTTGTCATAATACTTTTACAAATATTTAAAAGGTCTAAATTAAGTCTGGCTCACCAATGTTGCATGTAAAGCAGCAGCATGTACACACAGAGAAACTGTACAGCTGTATATCCGTAATTCTGACAGATTTATTGAAACAAGCCAACTAAGCACTATAGTGAGATTATAAACATTTTCTTTGTAACACAGATATAACTGTCAGATACCCCGCAGTTCCTCAGCTGACTCCGATTAAAAAAATGTCCACCAAAAAAGGATTCTACAATCACTTATAGTTTCAAAACCTTGTCTTTGATGAAAATTAGAAGTTATGTACTTACCATAACGTTCCATCTGAGTAGGTAAACTTCATTTGTCAGCAACCTATGGGTTATCGGATCCATATCGGATCCGAGCCGGCAGCTTCCAACAGCTAAGATCCGAGCTCCAAGCTCCTCCCCCTTACCCATAATCCCCTGCTATCCCTTCCTGACCTCAGATCAAGTTTGCTTATCCATAAACCATACGATACCAAGAACCACCTCCCTACTCTAACCTGGAAACAGTCTGCCATGACAGCAGGAGACCTTTGAACATCCATATAGGTTAGGGGGATGGAGGGAGGGACGGTTGCTGACAAATGAAGTTTACCTACTCAGATGGAACATTACGGTAAGTACATAACTTCTAAATCTGAAGTAGTTAACTTCATTTGTCCATCAACCTATGGGACAGAGTCCCCAGCTACCGGATTCTTGGGAGGTCCTCATGGAAGGATGTTCCGGAGCACTGCAGAGCCAAAGGATGCTCTCCCTCTGGAAACAATATCCAACTTGTAATGATTAATAAATGTATGAGATGAAGCCCAAGTAGCTGCTGAACAAATGTCATCCAACGACACCCCAGATCGAAAAGTCGCAGAGGTAGAAATCGATCGGGTAGAATGGGCACAGACTCCTTGAGGTGTAGGCCGGCCTGAACTCTCATATGCCAAAAGAATACATTGGGAAATCCATCTGGACAATGTGACTTTTGATACAGGTTTTCCCAAAGAGGACTTAGCAAAGAATACAAAAAGCTGGTCTGATTTCCTGTGATCAGCTGTCCTGTGCAAATAGAATCTTAGTTGCCTATGTACGTCTAGAGAGTGCAAATTGTATTCACCTTTGTTCTGATAATTTGGGAAGAGGACTGGTAAATTAATAGATTGGTTGATATTAGACTCTGATGCAATTTTGGGCAGAAAGGAGGGGTTGGTCCTGAGAGCGATTCTATCTTTGTGGAAGACCAAATGCGGTGGCTTGGCGCAAAGGGCTTGAAGCTCCGAGACCCTTCTGGCCAAAGTTATGGCAACAAGAAAAGCAGTCTTCCAAGATAAGTATTTCAGATCCACCAATGTTGCAGGCTCAAAGGGAGGAGCTGTTAGAGACTGAAGTACAAGAGTTAAATCCCAAGGAGGGACTGCATCTTTTACCAGAGGTCTTAGTAGGAAAGTGCCTTTTAGGAAGGTCTTACATAATTTGGATGAAGTCAAAGGGCCGAGATCACTGCCAACATGATAAGGAGAGATTGCAGCCAACTGGACTTTGACCGTAGAAGAGCTAGTACCTTGGTCAAATAACCCTGACAGAAAATCTAGAACTGCTGGCAAGGGAGCTGTAAAGGGATCCAGGTTCTGATGCTCCGCCCAAATAGAAAAACGCTTATAGATCTTCTAGTAGATGGCTTGTGAGCGGCTACTAGAATAGCCTTGACAGGGGACGAGATACCAGGAGTCCTAGCTATCACTGGAACTGGATCAACCAAGCTGTGAGCTTGAGGTTGTCCAGATTCGGGGTTGACAGGCCTGAAGGGTGAGAGATCATATCCGGGATGGGATCTAAAATCCATGGGGGATTCACTAGATGAGACCATAGATATGGGAACCAAGCTTAACGAGGCCAGAATGGGGCAATGAGGATTATTCTGCTCCCCAACCGTCTGGCTTTCTGTAAAAACGTTAGCATCAGGGGCAGAGGAGGGTAAGCATAAAGTACACCGGGTGGCCAAACATGCACCAGAGCGTCCCTGGGGGATTCCCTGGGTGGGGGAATTAGAGCAAAGTAGTCACTGCACTTTATGTTCAAAGGAGAGGCGAAAAGATTGCAACGAGTTTGACCCCATTTGGAGAAGATTTGCTTCGCTACTTTCGGATTCAGAGACCACTCGTATGGTGACAGGATGGATCGACTCTGTCTGCCAAAATGTTGGACCGTCCCGGAATGTGCGTCGCTATGAGAAAGTGGTTGGTGGACGTAGCCCATTCCCACACTCTCATGGCCTCCCGACAAAGTGGATAGGACCTGGTTCCCCCTTGTTTGTTGATATACCAGACAGACATGTTGTCTGTCTGGATCGCAATTGTCCCAAAGGGAAGAAGGCTTTGAAGTGCTTGCAACGCCAAAAGCACCGCTCTCATCTCTAGGACACTGATATGCAATGAGGTCTCCGAATGGTTACACGTGCCTTGGACTGTCCTGCCCAAGCAGTGCCCCCCCCCCCACCTGAGGCGAGAGGCATCCGTGGTCACCGTGGCTAGAGGGGGGGACACAGAGAAGGGGCGCCCCTTCTGGAGGTCCAGGGACTGGAGCCACCATAAGAGGGCTTTCCTGCACACCCTGCTGAGAGGAACGGGGAAGGTCAGGGGATGTAGCAGCAAGGACCACTGGACTTGTAAGGTCCATTGAAGAACTCTCATGTTTAAGCGCGCCATGGTTAGTAGGTTGATGGTTGCCACATCAAGCCTAGAGCCCTCAGGACCAATTCCGCAGGTGGAGCTGGGGATTGTAGAAGGGCCAGTACATAGAGTTTCAGAGTTCGTAGCCGGTCCTGAGTCAAGAAGGCTAGAAGTTGGTTGGTGTTCAATCTGGCTCCGATGAAATCTAGGATTTGAGTTGGAAGAAGGGAAGATTTTCCGATGCTGATCGTGATCCCCAGCCAGGGAGCTAGATGGAGAAAGTAATCTCTGGCAGTGCAAGTAGATGCCTGGTAGGGGTGGTCAGGAGCCAGTCGTCCAGGTACGGAAAGACCTGAATTCCCTCTCAGGTGAGCCGCTACAACAGTTAACACTTTGGAGAACATCCTGGGGGCTGTGGTGAGACCAAAGGGAAGGACGCTGAATTGGTAATGGCTGGCTCCCAGCCGGAAGCAGAGAAACCTCCTGGATAGTCTGTTCATCAAAATGTGGTAGTACGCATCCTTGAGGTCTATGGAGCACATCCAGACGTTCTCCTGCAAAAGGGGGAGAATTGATTGAAGAGTGACCATCCGGAACTTTTTTTTGGTTACGGACTGGTTCAGGAAGGACAGGTCGAGGCTTGGTCTGAGGTCCCCCGTCTTTTTTGGCACCAAGAAGAACCTGGAGTAAAAACCTGACCCGGACTGGTCTGGGGGGACGTGCTGGATTGCTCTTTTTCCTAGCAGCCGGAGTATCTCCTCGGCTGCCGCCTCCCTTTGACTGGGTGGGACATCGGGGAGGCTGCGGGGACTGCGAGGGGGGATTGAGAAAAGGGATCTTGTAGCCTCTGGATATGATCTGAAGCACCTAGCGATCTGTTGTAATAGACTCCCAAGCTACCAGGTGCCTCGAGAAACGCCCCCGACTGCCTCCAGAGTGGAGCAGTCGGGTAACCTCTCAGGGTTGCTGCATGGGCCTATCAGAGAAAGGTTCTCTGGACCCAAAGTTCTTCGGGCCCCATCTGCCTCTAGGGCAGCATCCACCCTGTCCTCCCCTGCCTATGAAGGACGAGGGGTCCAGAGCGAAACGGGACTGTTGAGACTTCCGGAACCACATCTTCTTCTGTCCCTATTGGTTCCTGGAGAAGGACCTCTGGGGAGCAGAGAAGTGGACTCCGATGGCAGACAACGTCTTCCCGTCTTTTTCACTCTGGACCAGTGTGTCGCGTACGGTCTTGCCAAAAATGGCAGACCCATCAAACGGGGCATTTGCGAACGACGCCTTAAAGGGTTCTGCGAAATCCCAATGACGGAGCCACGCCTGTCGCCACAGGACGACGTCCGCTCCGCTAGCTCTAGCAGTTCCTTCCGTGGCATGGGATAGTAACCACATAGAGGTATTGGAGATAGATTTGAGAGTGGCCATTCGGGTACACTTTCTTGTCCTCCGGCGACATGGACTCTAGGGTCAACCCAGTGTATTCTTTGATAAGATCCCGCTGGAGCCATATGACGTGTGCCATATAATTCAGCGACCTCACAGAAAAGGTGGCTGAAGCGAACACCCGCTTCCCCAGATGGTCCATCGGCCGAGACTCCTTGTCTAGAGGATGGACCGAGGAACTCTCCTGGGCCAGTTCCCTTTTGGTGGCGGCCGCCACCAACATGGCATCTACCAGGGCTCCCTTGCTCCAACATGACCTGTCCAAAGGGGGGCTGAGAATTCTGTCCGGCCTCTTTGGGATGGGCTCCACAGTGTCCGGTTCCTTCCATGCCCTGGTAGTAATCAGGTCTACCAGGGGATCGGCGGGAGGGGACACCCAAGAGGTAGACGGGCCTGCTTCAAATGCCTCCAGAAACACAGACTCATCAGAGGAAGGTTTTAGGGCAGACCACCCCCCCTCTGATCCAAAGCATCTCCATGATGTCTCCGAAGGAGACGTCTTCGGGGGGTGAACTTGGGGAACCTTCCCCTTCCTCCAAATCTGTGTCCTCTGTCAAGGACTCGGGGGAGTCCAAGTGCCTCCTCTTGCACTTGCGTTTGTGAGGGACCTCCTCGGGGGGGGGGGCTGTCCGAAGAGGCCTCACCAACCACATCCTGTTCCAGCAAGGGAACTATCTGGGACGTCTGAGCAGGCTGTCCCTAGGGCCGGGTGATGGAAGGCGGACCCGTCTGAGAGGGAGTGCAGGGTGGAACCGTAGCTGAAGCAGGGGGCCTGGAATCCCTCAACAAAACCCACTCCACATCGAACGCCGAAGGAGAGCTGCTCTCCCTAGGATCCAAGAGCAGACCCTCCCTTGGATCAGACGTGCGGATCGGAGCCGGCGCCGACCCGGTCGGATCCGAAGGGCCATTATGCTCCGACCGAGATGGAGCCGAAGCCATACTGACACCTCCGGATCCGAAGCTCAGCTCTCGGCTCCGAAAGCTCGGATCCGAAGAAAATGGACCCGACAGGCTCGAAGGTGCCATTGGCGCTGAAGTACCCGATACTATCGGAGCCAACAGTCCCCCGGCTCCGATGCTACCCGGCTCTGAAGGCTCCGAACCCCGGTACTGGGTCAGAGGAGGAGCAATCGGGGCGAAAAAGGGGGTCGAGCTCCACCCCCCCGGAGGGGGGGGGCAGGAGCACTCCCATCTGCAGTTGGGCCTGGAAAAACCTACACATCATCCGGTCCAAGTCTGCATCTGACATACTCCGGGTAGACCTTGATGAGGCCACCGAGGCGGGCAGGGAGTGCCGCCTCGATGACCTCGAAGGCAACCAGGTCTCCTCCACCTCCGGCGAAAAGCGGGAAGATCGGAGCCAGGAAGGAGAAGACTCGGAGGCCCTAGGAGGAGAAACCTGTTTGGCTAGAGGGGCCAATGCAGAAGCTTCGGCCCGCCACTTGAGGTGCTTTTCCTGGCGTTTCTCCTTTCTGGTTTCCCTCTCCTCCTGGCCCAAGGTGGGAGGTTGAGTCCGGGCCAGGGGAAGGGGAATAGCAGGTGGCGCTGCCACAGCCACGGCAGGTGCCACGGAGGGGCCGGAGGATGAAGCCGGGTCCGGGGGCAGAAGTCCCGCCAGAATCAGCTTCGACCTCCGGTCCTTGAGGGCCCTGGGGTTGAACACTGCGCAAATAGTGCAGCCGGTGGAAAGATGTTCAACCCCAAGACATAAAACGCACCGAGTGTGGCCATCCGCTTATGGCCACACTCGGTACACTTTGAAAAGAATGTTTTGGGTGCCTCCGCCATACCTACAAAAGAAAAACACACTCGCTAGGCCCCAAAATACACACACCCTAATGCGTACACGAGGGGGAGGAAATAACACTAAAAGGGGTAACTAAACACTAGATAAAGACACGTTAATGCTAGTGGGGAACTAAGCTAACTCACACACACACTAATTATTTGTTTAAACTAAGAAAAAAAGAGATTTTTCTCACAAATTCGACTACCACTAAGCCTGGAAGCTCGATCAAGCTGCTGAGAGAACCGCGGCAAACTAGATCTGAGGTCAGGAAGGGATAGCAGGGGATTATGGGTAAGGGGGAGGAGCTTGGAGCTCGGATCTTAGCTGTTGGAAGCTGCCGGCTCGGATCCAATATGGATCTGATAACCCATAGGTTGATGGACAAATGAAGTTAACTTCTTCAGATCATTCTTTTTCTGTTTGTCTGCATCCTCTTTTCAATGGAAAATCAGTTCTCTTTCATTGATAGGATAGTACTGATACAGATAAATAACCCGCTACAGTCAGTCACATTAGCAAAAACATGCCCGCAAAAACAAATACAAGATGCTTCTAATAGCTATCTGTGTAAAGCTTTCAACTTTAAAAGACCTAAGATGGAAATGGTATCATTCAAACTTGGCCAGTGCTCTGCTTTTACAGTTAATTCCCACTATAACTCTCTTATCTTGAGAAAAAGGTGCCATATTCCACTTCTTGGATTTGGAGTTACTTGCTCCACAACAACAAATTCTGTACCAGTACATGATGAAGGCTTGTTATAATTTCAAGGCAAACGTGCTTATCCTTGGTTTATTTTTTAATTACTTGGCTTACTAAAGGATATATTTTTAACAGTTTAGCTGTATTTTTATTGTATAGCTCAAGTCTGTAATCCCCTGTGGATGTGCTGTGATTTTGTTTTCTTTAGTCTGTTAGCCTGCATTTTCTGGCATCTACATATACAGTAATAATTAAATCAAAAGGTGCTTCAACAAAATATTAGTTTAAGGGTGTGCACACTTATGCAACCAACTTATTCTTTCGGCTTTTCCCAGTTAGGGGTCTCCACAGTGGAACTTCGGTCCGCTAATGACTGGCAGTAGATTTTTACGGTACTGAGGTGCCAGCCCGACACCCAACCTTCAACGAAGGCACGACCATTCATGCATGTCTTTCAAACGCCACTCGACCAGGGGAAGGACATGCAGACTCCACAGAAAAGGTGCTCCAGCCGAGAATCGAACGAGAACCTCTAGTTGTGAAGCGACAACGTACCGCTGTACCACCACGGCTTCCCAGCATTTGTACGTTTTTATTTTTTATATTTTTTTCCCCTAACAGATTTGTTTTTCAATGGAATTGTACAGGTTATAGGTCACACTAATAGTGGGAAAAGTTTCGAAATGATTTAGTGTGGTCTCATTTTTTATATCACAAAAACTTGGCATTTTAAAAGAGGTGTGTACACTTTTTATATACACTGTATGTATAGATATATATATATATATATATATATATATATATATATATATATATATATATATATATGTATATCCACTGTATGTATATATATATATATATATATATATGTATATATATATATATATATATATATATATATATCCACTGTATGTATATATATATATATATATATATATATGTATATATATGTATATATATGTATGTATATATGGATCCATGTCAGATCCACAAAAAGCAACATACAATTACCGGATCACCGGGACAAGATCGCAAATACCACACATTCCCGACAAAGGTAAGTATATGCATTACGGAACAGAATTTATTCTCGTTTCTGTAATACAGTTTAAAAATAAATAGAAACATGTATAGCAAATGGGCTGCGCCCCCACACCCCCCTACTTAAATATACCAACTCCGAGATTGCACCACATTGCGGAAATGGGAAAACATCCCATTCCACACTACTCACCATTGTCGGGGATCTCGTCGTCCGTAATGTGAGTTTTCGTGGATCTAACATGGACCCATAGATATATATATATATATATATATATATATATATACACATACACATATACACACACACACATATATATATATATATATATATATATATATATATATATATATATGTGTGTGTGTGTGTGTGTGTATATATATATGAGACAGAGGTTATTACCTCTCTGTACTCCTCCCTCATTAGACCAATAATTGAGTATAACACCCCAATTGGTATGTACCTCCCCAAACATCTGCACCAACTGGAAAGGCCACAGAAATACCACATGAAGAGAACCCACAGCCTTCAACACCTGTCCTATGTGGAGAGGCTCAAATCATTATCATTCTACTCGGTATCATACAGATTGTTCAGCGGTGATCTGTGTCTAGCCTACAAGGCAATCTCGGGCCCTGCTCTACTAGAGATGCTCCTTATCCGTAAGTCTAACTCCTAACACATCACCCACTCAAAAGGCCTGAATCTAATATCTGACATCAACAAAACTTAATGGAGAGACAGATTTGTCTCCCAGAGGCTACCTCATCTCTGGAATAGACTTCCCATACATGTCAAACAGAGTACCTCACTGACCCTCTTCAAGTGCAACCTTGATGAGTGGATGGGAAACCACAAATTCGTCCCAGGGGTTCCACTTGTGTGCCTAACTGACAGGGTGACAAGTGCCGATTGAGGCTTCTTTTTGGGGATAAATTCTTGGCCAAGTTTGTAAGGGCCCCAGGGCCATTAGCCTAGTAACCTCCTATCATCCTATGATCCTAAATGTATGTCTGTGTATGTATATGTATGTGTGTATATATATATATATATATATATATATATATAGGTCCTAGTGAAGTCCTCGAAATTACAGATGTCCGAACCCCACATTACCAAGACCAGAAGTCCGAAACACCACTTGAACAAAAGACTGGCATGCCAAAACACAAACCAATCAAACAGTCCAGTTGATGGATCAGGAAAAATTTTTTCAGTTGTTTTTAATGTGGAAATTTCTCAGT